>NW_027271559.1:2500-7500 GCF_040938485.1 Diadema antillarum
CTAACCCTAACCCTAACCCTAAACCCTAACCCTAACCCTAACCCTAACCCTAACCCTAACCCTAACCCTAACCCTAACCCTAACCCTAACCCTAACCCTAACCCTAACCCTAACCCTAACCCTAACCCTAACCCTAACCCTAACCCTAACCCTAACCCTAACCCTAACCCTAACCCTAACCCTAACCCTAACCCTAACCCTAACCCTAACCCTAACCCTAACCCTAACCCTAACCCTAACCCTAACCCTAACCCTAACCCTAACCCTAACCCTAACCCTAAACCCTAACCCTAACCCTAACCCTAACCCTAACCCTAACCCTAACCCTAACCCTAACCCTAACCCTAACCCTAACCCTAACCCTAACCCTAACCCTAACCCTAACCCTAACCCTAACCCTAACCCTAACCCTAACCCTAACCCTAACCCTAACCCTAACCCTAACCCTAACCCTAACCCTAACCCTAACCCTAACCCTAACCTAACCCTAACCCTAACCCTAACCCTAACCCTAACCCTAACCCTAACCCTAACCCTAACCCTAACCCTAACCCTAACCCTAACCCTAACCCTAAACCCTAACCTAACCCTAACCCTAACCCCTAACCCTAACCCTAACCCTAACCCTAACCCTAACCCTAACCCTAACCCTAACCCTAACCCCTAACCCTAACCCTAACCCCCTAACCCTAACCCTAACCCCTAACCCTAACCCTAACCCTAACCCTAACCCTAACCCTAACCCTAACCCTAACCCTAACCCTAACCCTAACCCTAACCCTAACCCTAACCCTAACCCTAACCCCCTAACCCTAACCCTAACCCTAACCCTAACCCTAACCTTACACCCTAACCCTAACCCTAACCCTAACCCTAACCCTAACCCTAACCCCGAGCAAAGACTACTTCAAGTTAGACTTTGAAACTGATATATTTTGGACTTTGTTCCCAACTTAAGTTTTTTCTCAAGTATGAGTGCTTCACTTAGTTTACTCTTCCCTCCAGGCGCTTTCAAATATTGTATATATAGTACAAAGGAAAATTTTCAAAGACGCCTGGAGAGAAGACTAATTGGACTTACAATTTCAAAGTCCAATAAATTTTGACCTGTCACCGGACTCAACATATTTGTCAAGTATCAGTCCTTCAATACAATTAGTTCTCCTTCCAGACCCCTTCAAGTATTTCTATGTACAAACATACGGTAAATTAAAAAACGGCTAGAGTAAAGACTACTTCAAGTTAGACTTTGAAAATTATATATTTTGGACTTTGTACCGAACTTACTTTTTTTCTCAAGTTTGAGTGCTTAACTAAGTTTAGTCTTTCTTACAGGCCCTTTCAAATATTGTACATATTGTATATATAAAAACATTCAAAGTCGCCTGGAACAAAGACTGATTACACTTACACTTTCAGACTTCGATATGTTGAAACTTCCACCAGACCTAACATTTTACTTAAGTATGAATCCTTAACTATAATTGGTTTTTCTTCCAGACGCTTTTGAATTTTTTTATGTACAAAACAAATGGTAAATTTAAAAACGGCTGGAGCAAAAACTACTGGGAGTTAAGATCTGAAATTTTTGAATTATGCAAGTCTCGATGAGACCTATCGACACTATTAATTTCATCTCTTAACTAAAGACTTCATATTCTGCGGAATACCCGTAACTCTAACCCTAACCCTAACCCTAACCCTAACCCGAACCCTAACCCTAACCCTAACCTAACCCTAACCATAACCCTAACCCTAACCCTAACCCTAACCCTAACCCTAACCCTAACCAAACCCTAACCCTAACCCTAACCCTAACCCTAACCCCCTAACCCTAACCCTAACCCTAAACCCTAAACCCTAAACCCTAACCCTAACCCTAACCCTAACCCTAACCCTAACACTAACCCTAACCCTAGCCCTAACCCTAACCTAACCCTAACCCTAACCCTAACCCTAACCCTAACCCTAACCACGAGCAAAGACTACTTCAAGTTAGACTTTGAAACTGATATATTTTGGACTTTGTTCCCAACTTAAGTTTTTTCTCAAGTATAAGTGCTTCACTTAGTTTACTCTTCCCTCCAGGCGCTTTCAAATATTGTATATATAGTACAAAGGAAAATTTTCAAAGACGCCTGGAGAGAAGACTAATTGGACTTACAATTTCAAAGTCCAATAAATTTGACCTGTCACCGGACTCAACATATTTGTCAAGTATCAGTCCTTCAATACAATTAGTTCTCCTTCCAGACCCCTTCAAGTATTTCTATGTACAAACATACGGTAAATTAAAAAAAAACGGCTAGAGTAAAGACTACTTCAAGTTAGACTTTGAAAATTATATATTTTGGACTTTGTACCGAACTTCATTTTTTTCTCAAGTTTGAGTGCTTAACTAAGTTTAGTCTTTCTTACAGGCCCTTTCAAATATTGTACATATTGTATATATAAAAACATTCAAAGTCGCCTGGAACAAAGACTGATTACACTTACACTTTCAAACTTCGATATGTTGAAACTTCCACCAGACCTAACATTTTACTTAAGTATGAATCCTTAACTATAATTGGTTTTTCTTCCAGACGCTTTTGAATTTTTTTATGTACAAAACAAATGGTAAATTTAAAAACGGCTGGAGCAAAAACTACTGGGAGTTAAGATCTGAAATTTTTGAATTATGCAAGTCTCGATGAGACCTATCGACACTATTAATTTCATCTCTTAACTAAAGACTTCATATTCTGCGGAATACCCGTAACTCTAACCCTAACCCTAACCCTAACCCTAACCCGAACCCTAACCCTAACCCTAACCTAACCCTAACCATAACCCTAACCCTAACCCTAACCCTAACCCTAACCCTAACCCTAACCAAACCCTAACCCTAACCCTAACCCTAACCCTAACCCCCTAACCCTAACCCTAACCCTAAACCCTAAACCCTAAACCCTAACCCTAACCCTAACCCTAACCCTAACCCTAACACTAACCCTAACCCTAGCCCTAACCCTAACCTAACCCTAACCCTAACCCTAACCCTAACCCTAACCACGAGCAAAGACTACTTCAAGTTAGACTTTGAAACTGATATATTTTGGACTTTGTTCCCAACTTAAGTTTTTTCTCAAGTATAAGTGCTTCACTTAGTTTACTCTTCCCTCCAGGCGCTTTCAAATATTGTATATATAGTACAAAGGAAAATTTTCAAAGACGCCTGGAGAGAAGACTAATTGGACTTACAATTTCAAAGTCCAATAAATTTGACCTGTCACCGGACTCAACATATTTGTCAAGTATCAGTCCTTCAATACAATTAGTTCTCCTTCCAGACCCCTTCAAGTATTTCTATGTACAAACATACGGTAAATTAAAAAAAACGGCTAGAGTAAAGACTACTTCAAGTTAGACTTTGAAAATTATATATTTTGGACTTTGTACCGAACTTCATTTTTTTCTCAAGTTTGAGTGCTTAACTAAGTTTAGTCTTTCTTACAGGCCCTTTCAAATATTGTACATATTGTATATATAAAAACATTCAAAGTCGCCTGGAACAAAGACTGATTACACTTACACTTTCAAACTTCGATATGTTGAAACTTCCACCAGACCTAACATTTTACTTAAGTATGAATAATTAACTATATTTGGTTTTTCTTCCAGACGCTTTTGAATTTTTTAATGTACAAAACAAATGGTAAATTTAAAAACGGCTGGAGCAAAAACTACTGGGAGTTAAGATCTGAAATTTTTGATTTATGTTAGTCTCGATGACCCCTATCTACACTATTAATTTCATCTCTTAACTAAAGACTTCATATTCTGCGGAATACCCGTAACTCTAACCCTAACCCTAACCCTAACCCTAACCCTAACCCTAACCCTAACCCTAACCCTAACCCTAACCCTAACCCTAACCCTAACCCTAACCCTAACCCTAACCCCCCCCCCCCCTAACCCTAACCCTAACCCTAACCCTAACCCTAACCCTAACCCTAACCCTAACCCTAACCCTAACCCTAACCCTAACCCTAACCCTAACCCTAACCCTAACCCTAACCCTAACCCTAACCCTAACCCAACCCTAACCCTAACCCTAACCCTAACCCTAACCCTAACCCTAACCCTAACCCTAACCCTAACCCTAACCCTAACCCTAACCCTAACCCTAACCCTAACCCTAACCCTAACCCTAACCCTAACCCTAACCCTAACCCTAACCCTAACCCTAACCCTAACCCTAACCCTAACCCTAACCCTAACCCTAACCCTAACCCTAACCCTAACCCTAACCCTAACCCTAACCCTAACCCTAACCCCTAACCCCTAACCCTAACCCTAACCCTAACCCTAACCCTAACCCTAACCCTAACCCCCCCTAACCCTAACCCTAACCCTAACCCTAACCCTAACCCCTAACCCTAACCCTAACCCTAACCCTAACCCTAACCCTAACCTAACCCTAACCCTAACCCTAACCCTAACCCTAACCCTAACCCTAACCCTAACCCTAACCCTAACCTAACCCTAACCCTAACCTTAACCCTAACCCTAACCCTAACCCTAACCCTAACCCTAACCCTAACCCCGAGCAAAGACTACTTCAAGTTAGACTTTGAAACTGATATATTTTGGACTTTGTTCCCAACTTAAGTTTTTTCTCAAGTATGAGTGCTTCACTTAGTTTACTCTTCCCTCCAGGCGCTTTCAAATATTGTATATATAGTACAAAGGAAAATTTTCAAAGACGCCTGGAGAGAAGACTAATTGGACTTACAATTTCAAAGTCCAATAAATTTTGACCTGTCACCGGACTCAACATATTTGTCAAGTATCAGTCCTTCAATACAATTAGTTCTCCTTCCAGACCCCTTCAAGTATTTCTATGTACAAACATACGGTAAATTAAAAAACGGCTAGAGTAAAGACTACTTCAAGTTAGACTTTGAAAATTATATATTTTGGACTTTGTACCGAACTTACTTTTTTTCTCAAGTTTG
>NW_027271559.1:12500-15000 GCF_040938485.1 Diadema antillarum
TAATCATTGTTTCTAAAGTTCAAATAAAACATGTAGGTATTCAGTTATCATTTTGTTGAATAGCAGATGGGAGGTATGGAAAGAAACTTAAAGACGTCTGGAAGCAATACTAATTGGAATTAAACTTTGAAATTCACATGTAAAAGACTTTACTTATGGCTTAAAAGTTCCCTTAAATATGAATGCTTAACAAAGATTAGTCTTCCTTCCAGCCGCCTTCAAATTTCATGTACAAAGTCTATGGGTTTTTCTACTTAGAATATTTTTCGACTTCTCCATAGGCAATGTACATAAAATTTTAAAGACGCCTGGATCAAAGGCTAATTGGAGTTACAATTTCAAAGTCCAATATCCTGGACCTGACACCGGACTTCACATTTTTCTGAAGTATGAGTCCTTCAATACAATTAGTTCTCCTTCCAGACGCTTTCAAATATTTCTATGTACAAACATAAGGTAACTTAAAAAAGGGCTGGAGTAAAGACTACTTCAAGTTACACTTTCAAACTTATATATTTCGGACTTTGCACCGAACTCAATTTTTTTCTCAAGTCAGTGCTAGACTATGTTTAGTCTTCCTTCCAGGCGATTTCAAATATTGTATATATAGTATATATCAAAAAAATCAAAGTCGCCTGGAGCAAAAACTAATTACAATAAAACTTTGAAACTCACATATGTTGGACCTTATACGGGACTTAACATTTTCTCAAAGTATGAATTCTTCAGTACAATTAGTTCTCCTTCCAGACGCTTTCAAATATTTCTATGTACAAACATATGGTAACTTCAAAGACGGCTGGAGCAAAGACTACTTCAAGTTAGACTTTGAAACTTACATATTTTGGACTTTGTTCCCAACTTAAGTTTTTTCTCAAGTATGAGTGCTTCACTTAGTTTAGTCTTCCCTCCAGGCGCTTTCAAATATTGTACATATGTGACCGTGCACCTCAAAACGAACATAAAGTCGCACACACTGATTTTGCTTGAGGATTGAAAATAAGTGAAATGGGTCAACCTAACCAAACTTGACTTTTTCATATTTTCTGAAAGAGCGGGTCTTCTTTTACATTATGCTAAAATTTGGTATCATAAAACGGGCAGGAAAGTGTGTTTTTTTAGCAGTTTACCTCGAACATTTTTGGTAGAATAGTGTGATTAGGTGTGTCTTTAGAATCTCTTTATCATTTCTGAAAAACCTTGTCCACACTCTTCATTTTCAGCTCTAATAACTTTTGAAAGGATAGTGCTACTGCTTTGAAAGTTGGCATTAATTAGGGACAGAATGTGTTAATGAGGCATGCTCAATTTCAGTTTAATCTGATAATCTCTTCATTGTTGTTACTTTGGTGGTTTACCTCCTGTTTTTTGTCTCATTCATCGCACAGCCACACGGTTTGGTAAAGATTAAGCGCTTGAATAGACACCGTACTTCAGAGCCTCTTTTCTCAGTTCACACTTTTCCTGAGTTTGCGCTTTCTTTCCAATATTTAGATAGGTTAGGAGAGTCCATTTGATTTGAGTTATACATCATTTTAAAGCTTAAAGTCTGCTCTTTCAGAATATGGTCTTAACTAAAAATTCATGTCTGGCGACTTTTTGTGTGTTTTGAGGTGCAGGGTCACATATAGTACAAAGAAAAATTTTCAAAGACGCCTGGAGAGAAGACTAATTGGACTTACAATTTCAAAGTCCGATATGTTTGGCCTGCCACGAAACTCAACATATTTGTCAAGTATCAGTCCTTCAATACAATTAGTTCTCCTTCCAGACCCCTTCAAGTATTTCTATGTACAAACATACGGTAACTTAAAAAACGGCTGGAGTAAAGACTACTTCAATTGAGACTTTGAAAATTATATATTTTGGACTTTGTACCAAACTTAACTTTTTACTCAAGTATGAGTGCTTGACTAAGTTTAGTCTTCCTTACAGGCCCTTTCAAATATTGTACATATTGTATATATTAAAAAAATCAAAGTCGCCTGGAGCAAAGACTAATAACACTTACACTTTCAAACTTCGAAATGTTGAACCTTCCACCAGAGTTAACATTTTCCCAAAGTATCAATCCTTAACTATAGACAGTTTTTCTTCCAGACGCTTTTGATCTTTTTTATGTACCAAACAAATGGTAAATTTAAAAACGGCTGGAGAAAAAACTACTGGGAGTTAAGATCTGAAATTTTTGAATTATGTTAGTCTCGATAAGACCTATCGACACTATTAATTTCAACTCTTAACTATATACTTCATATACTGCGGAATACCCGTAACTCTAACCCTAACCCTAACCCTAACCCTAACCCTAACCCTAACCCTAAACACTAAACCCTAACCCTAACCCTAACCCTAACCCTAACCCTAACCCTAACCCTAACCTAACCCTAACCCCCTAACCCTAACCCTAACCCCCTAACCCTTACCCTAACCCTAACCCTAAACCCTAAACCCTAACCCTAACCCTAACCCTAACCCTAGCCCTAACCCTAACCTAACC